>NW_021703768.1:44985386-44999333 GCF_005190385.1 Monodon monoceros
CCTTCCTTCCTTCCTTCCTTCCTTCCTTCCTTCCTTCCTTCCTTCCTTCCTTCCTTCCTCCCTCCCTCCCTCCCTCCCTCCCTCCCTCTCTCTCTGTCTTTCTTTCCTTTTTTTTCTTTCTTTCTCTCTCTCTCTTCATATGAGTTTTCTTCAAATTTTTTCATTTGTCAAAGTATCTTGAATGGCAATTCTTATAGACATATGTATTAGTCAGGGTTCTCCAGAGGAACAGAATCAATAGTATATACTATAAGAAATTACAACTGTTTATTATAAGGAATTGTCTTACATGATTATAGAGGCTGGCAAGTCCCAAGAACTGTAGTCAGCAAGACCCAGGAAGAGCCAGTGTTTCAGTCTGAGTCCAGGGGCTGGAGGAGACCAATGTCCCAGTACTTGCAGTCGGGTAGGAGGAGTTCCCCTTATTTGTGGGAGGATCAGCCTCTTAGTTCCGTCCAGCCTTCAACTGATTGAATGAAGGCCTCTCACATTAGGAAGGACATTCTGCTTAACTTAGTCTACCAATTCAAATGTTAATTTCATCCAGGAACATCCTTCAGAATACCCCAAATTACTTTTGACCAAATAGCTGGGCACTGTGTGGGCCAGTCAAGTTGACACATAAAAGTAGCCATCACAAGCTGTTTTCTTCCTTTCTTTTAATTGTAAGTTTTAAAAAAACAGACAAGTTTTTAGATTCATAGCAAAATTTAGTGAAAGGTATGGAGATTTCCCATGTATTCCCTGCCCCTGCATATGCACATACAAACAGCCTACTCCACTATCACTATCCTGTACCAGAGTGACACATTTGTTATAACCGATGAACCTATGTTGACACATTATCACTCAAGGATATATACTTTATAAGCTATTTCTCTTACCTTACCTGTAGTTTTCATTCAGTGGAAAATAACTTTCTATTGGAGGCTTTCAAAAATGGAATTGGCTGCTTCTTGAGTACCCTTCTGTCCCTGGAAATTTTCAAATTGATATTGTCTTATGGATGCTGGGAAAGGACTCTTTTTTGCACTCGTTGAGATGAAATCTAGAGCTGTGAAATATGGGCCATACATTTAATTTTACATTTTCAAGTAGCAGGAAGGTAAAAAGAAATAGGTGAAATTAATTTTAAAAATGTACTCTATTTAACCCAATATATTCAAAATATTATTTCGATATACAATACAAATAAAAATATTAATAAGGTATTTTATATTCTCTTTTGCATACTAAGTCTTCAAAATCCAGTGTGCATTTTACACTTATAACACGTCTCAATTTTGACTAGCCACATTTCAGGAGCTTAATGGCCATACGTAGCTAGTGGCTACTGGCTACCACACTGGATATCACAGGACTAGATAGGACTCTCCTATTTCACTGGTGAGTCTTGTTTCTGAAGTTATTTACAGAATAGCCCAGAAAATGGTGCTGGGCCATTTATGAGACGGCCAAGTGTGGACGAGTGGAGAGAGGTCAGGGCTGAAGACAGGAGACCTGAGTGCTTTCCTTGCAATCATACAAACTAGCAGAGAGAGTGTATGAACTTTGCTCAACCCCTGTATTTCAGTTTTTCACCTTTAAAATGAAAGCCATGATACTTGTTTTACTCACCTTGCAGAACTGTTGAGAGGCTCAGAAGAGATAAAACATGTGAAGGTGCTTTGAAGAGGTGAAATCACATTAAATGTGATGTAATTGCTCAAGCAGAGCCAGCCATTCAGCGGTTGCTCTGTTCTCAGTCCTGCCACAGTCTTGTTGAACACCCTTAATTGCTTCATGACTTGGTTTTTCCAACTGTTAGCAGGAAATATTTGAAACAGTCCTTTGAAGTGAATGATACAACGGTAGTAGACACATTACATCATAACGATGTGGTTCCTGGGGTGGCCCATCACAGCGCCTCATCCCCAAAACATACAAAAATACAAGAGACATGTGAATAGTAGACATGAAAGAATAGAGGTCAGGATTGTGGGCTGCTTTGCTTCACATTCCAGCTCTGTGCTGTGCTAATTGTGTGACATAGTTTTCATACCTATAAAATGGGGATCGAAATAGTAATTCCCTCATAGATACTATGTGAGGGTCAAAAGCACCAATACACATAAGGGACTTATGACAGAGCCTGGCACATAGTGATAAATATTCACTATTTTCAGTGTTACAGATACTGCCAAGAGACAGTACTTATAGCTGTATCAGCTTCCTATGGCTCTTATAATAAATTACTGCAAACTTGGTGGCTTAAAACAATACACATTTATTTTCTTACAATTCTGGAGGTCAGAAGTCCAAAATCAGTTTCACTGGACTAAATCCAAGGGTTGGCCGGGCCACACTCCCTTGGAAGTTCTGGGTGAGAGTCTGTTTCTTTGCCTTCTCCAGCTTCGAGAGCTTCATTCCTCACATTATTTGGCTCACGACCCCTTCTTCCCTCTTCAAAACCATCAGTGTAGCATCTTCAA
This sequence comes from Monodon monoceros, assembly GCF_005190385.1. NCBI lineage: Eukaryota > Metazoa > Chordata > Mammalia > Artiodactyla > Monodontidae > Monodon > Monodon monoceros. The sequence goes on from NW_021703768.1 coordinate 44,987,858, forward strand.
ATCTCTCTTTGTTTAGTCATCACATCACCTTCCCTCTTGTCAAGTCTCCCTCTTAGGGACCCTTGTGATTATATTTAAAGCCACCTAGATAATCCAGGAGAATGTCTCCATCTCAAGATCCTCAACTTAATCACACTTGCAAAGTCCATTTTGCCACGTAAGGTAATAGTCACAGGTTCCAGGGGTTAAGACTGGAATATTCAGCCTACTACATACTCTAACTTTTTCTTTTTTTTTAATATTTATTTATTTGGCTGTGCCAGGTCTTAGTTGCAGCATGTGGGATCTTTAGTTGCAGCATGCAGGCTCTTAGTTGTGGCATGCGGGATCTCGTTCCCCGACCAGAGATCGAACCCAGGCCCCCTGCATTGGGAGTGTGGAGTCTTAACCTCTGGACCACCAGGGAAGTCCCTAGTCTGATTTTATTTTAGTTTTATCCTCACTCTACCTCCTTATCTCCTCAAAATGATGTTGATATTGCTGTAGAAGAAGTAGAATGGCACATAGTTCACATCTGATTTTGCAGACTCTCATGTTTTATTTGCTATTTCAGTTTGGAGAGTTACCATGTTTCTCTTTTCTAGGATTTTCATTCACTCTGTAAATATAAGAGAGCCTATGTGGTGCTAGAAATTGAGCAGAACAGACAGAAACCCAACCTAACCTTATGGGACATGTGGGAGAAAACATAAATAAAACCACCACACAAACATGGGGCTGTGAAAGATAACTGCGGATGACTGCTGAGCATAGAGCAGATACTTTCTGTTTCAACATGAAGTTTTGTATGTAATGGGGATGTTATAATTTTGGGGAGGCATTATGATGTAGATGCTGCAGAAACTTCACAACTGAGTTTACACTTGCCTAGAGGTAGGAAACACCTAGGTGTATAGGAAAAGGGTTGTTACTAGTGAAAGTAAAGAAATTTCATAAGAACTCTATCTCAACAGGAATCAAGCCGAGGTGAGCACCCCTCTCCAAAATGAGAAAATATTTCAGTGAATCAAGTCATTACATTTCTTTAGAAACTTTGAGCAGAGGATTAAGATTGGTTCCTGTTGCTTCATATGTTGTAAATTTAAGTTTAAGGCATGGTCCATACTGGGCCCAGGGTTAGTATCAGAGAGAAAAGAGCTGAAATCAGAATTTATGTTTTAGGATTAATGCTACTGGGAGAGAAATGATGCTTTAAAACCATGTTTTTAAGGTTGCCTCAAGAAACAAAGGTGCTCCCTTCATGCACCATTGCTACAGGTGCTCAGTGAAAGAGAACTTTGTTATTTACCTGTCTTCTAAGACCTGACTGCTAGGTCGGAGCAGATATATGTTGTTGCTATGCCTTATGGAATAAACGCACTTTCAGGCCACAGTAGTTTCATGCTGGAGGAAGGGAGTAATCGGTTATATTTGATCCTTCAGTGTTTTTAAAAAATGAAGTCTCCTCATGCCATTTTTTCCTTCATACCATCCAAAAGCACTAATTGAGAGTGTCTGAGATAGCACCCGATGTGATTGTCTGGTGACATGCTTCAAATATTTGAAGGTAGTTATGTCCTCATTGTTTTATCTTTTGTAGATTGACTAACTGTTGTTAATTTCTTTTTAAAAAACATTTTAAAAAGATATTTATTTATGTATGTATGTATTTATTTATTTATGGCCAGGATCTTAGTTCCCTGACCAGGGATTGAACCCTTGCCCCCTGCAGTGGAAGCTCAGAGTCCTAACCACTGGACTGCCAGGGAATTCCCACTCTTGTTTATTTCAACTGACAGTTTTGAGCACCTGCTTATGCCAAGCAATAGGTTAAGGCTTAGTGTTGACTAAGAAAGGCATCATGATAGAGGATATAGGAATCTGTCCCACTAGAGAGATTAAGTACGTATTTGTAGGTAGATCAAAGAAATCTTCATAAAGGAGATGTATCTGGGGCTGGGTGTTGAAGAATGAGTAGGACAGTTGGGTAGAAAGAGTCTCTTACTGCATCACAGTTCCAAGAAAGTTTCAGGCAGGCTGATGGGGGGACTTCCGGCTAAGGTTGCCCTTTAGAGGATGACCTCTCCCTTTGGGATGGGTCTGCCTCGGTCTCCTCGCCCTACTCAGGCTGACAGCAGCTCTTAGGGATTGTGACATCTGCATGAATGAGGTCTTGGGTTTGGAAGAGCAGTGGCAGGAGACTCAGTCAACTCCTCTGAGCCATGGTTCAAGCCTTATCCACTTGGCCTGCACTTCACAATCCAGACTCACCCCTCTGATCGTGGAACTGATTTACAGTATGGATCATATCCATGGGAAGTGCACGGAGTTTGGTATGTTTGGAGTTTAGAGTATACAGAGAGGAACAATAAGAGGTAAGGTTGGCTGTGGAAAAAAGGTTCAGATAGCGGGCGGCCTTGGAGGCCATGCTAGGGAGTTTGGACTTCATCTTATAGACAATGGGGTTTAAAGCAGAGGAACACATTTATATTTGCATGTTTATAAAATTATACTCCTTATAGTGATGAAGGTAGATTAAAGTGACACAAGACTGAAACGAGGAGACCTGTTGGGAGGTTTTTACAATAGTCCAAGTAATGGATGTTGAAAGGCAAAGGAGTCAGGGCAAATGGAGAGACAGGAGGGAATTTATTATAGAAATTGTGAGGATTGAGGGATTCATTGTCATAGTGAGATGGGTGGAAGGATGGGCAGATCATGTCATTAGTCAATATAGTACACACTGGAAGAGAAGCCGATGGCATGGGGGGAGAATATGAAGTTAAGTTTTTGGACATGTGGAATTACAGGTTCTATCGCCTATGTTTCCTGATGTGGTTTTTAGACCCTCTGCAATACTGGCTGGTCTCCTCTTGGATACGCTCCAGTGCACCTCTCAAATGTGTTATAAATTCCAATAAATCCGGTTCTGGATGTGATCAGAGCTCAGGGGAATGACAACTACATTTTTTAAATGCAGCCTAGGCCTGCATTAGCTTTTTCGGCAGCAGGCCCATGCTGTGGACTTATTTTGAGCTTGTCATCCACTCAAGCCCTGACGTCTTTTTCACATGAGCTGTTTTCAAGGCAATTCTTTATTCTGGAATTGATGTTCGTTTTTTTTTTAACTTAGGTGCAATATGTTTCATTTGTTCCATTAAATTTTTTTTTTTTTTTAAACATCTTTATTGGGGTATAATTGCTTTACAATGGTGTGTCAGTTTCTGCTTTATAACAAAGTGAATCAGTTATACATATACATATGTTCCCATGTGTCTTCCCTCTTGCGTCTCCCTCCCTCCCACTCTCCCTATCCCACCCCTCCAGGCTGTCACAAAGCACCGAGCTAATATCCCTGTGCCTTGCGGCTGCTTCCCCCTAGCTATCTACCTTACTACGTTTGTTAGTGTGTATATGTCCATGACTCTCTCTCGCCCTGTCAAAGCTCACCCTTCCCCCTCCCCATATCCTCAAGTCCGTTCTCCAGTAGGTCTGCGTCTTTATTCCTGTCTTACCCCTAGGTTCTTCATGACATTTTTTTTCCCCTTAAATTCCATATATATGTGTTAGCATACGGTATTTGTCTTTTTCTTTCTGACTTACTTCACTCTGTATGACAGACTCTAGGTCTATCCATCTCATTACAAATAGCTCAATTTCATTTCTTTTTAAGGCTGAGTAATATTCCATTGTATATATGTGCCACATCTTCTTTATCCATTCATCCGACGATGGGCGCTTAGGTTGTTTCCATCTCTGGGCTATTGTAAATAGAGCTGCAATGAGTTCCATTAAATTTTATCTTGTGAGTTTGGATACATTATTCCAGCCTGTCAAATATGATTTTCAAATGTTGATTGATTCTCTTAATCTTTCTCTTTGTGATACCTCCAAAATTTGTGATCTCTTTGTATTTGAAAAGTGTGTTCCATCCTATTCCATAGAACAAGACAGAAATAATTTAGAGCTTTGTGTCACTCAAGACCTCCTTCTTATTTGAAAGATACCTACTTGTCAGTTCTCTTTGGGAACATGGCTTTCAACTAACCACATTTATCCATTATCAATTTAAAAATAGTGCTACAGACATTGCTTATGTGTTGTTGAACTCAGATGCTCTTTGTCTCTAGAATTTCCCTGACCTGCCATTTTAGTGATCCTATCAGAAGGTAAAACTTGTCTTTAATGAGCCTGGGCTGCTACTCAATAGTTAACCACTTTCTTTGCTAAGCTCATAAACTATCTGTTTAGATATGCATTTCCCGGGGTTTGATGTCAGACTCATGGGGATATCATTTTCATAATCTTCTTTTGTCTGTTTTTGAAAATAAGAACTTTTGACTTTTTCAGTCCTTTTGACCTTTATCCTAGTCTCATGTATTCCCTCACCCCTGAGATTAATGTCTTAGCTGTTGCAGGTTCCTTTGGAACTTAGTATAATACAGTGGTTAAGGGTACAGTTAACCTGCCTGGGCAAGAATGCTGGCTGTGAAACTTCTGGCAACTTATTTATCCCTCTGAACTCTGATTCCTTGTCTGTGAAATACAGTTAATAACAGTACCTATCAATTAAGTTGTTGTAAGATTAAACAAGTTAATCCACGTAAAGGACTTAGTGCCTGCCATGTAACAGGCACTCAGTAAATAAGCTCTAATGACTCTAGAATGTCATTTGGTCCAGATCTAATATCTGCTTTCTTAACTATTTCCTCAATATGTCTTCTCTCTATTTCCCTATTAACCATGATTATTCTCCTTTTTTTAAGAGTTTGAAGACTTTTCTTTTTGATGAAGATGGAGTTTTAACTGTGGCGTTAAAACCAGTTGAAGGGAGATAGACTTGAGTCAAATAACTTGGTTTTCTTTGGGCTTCTAAAGTACAGAATAATTTATTGCTTATTTTATTTCATTAGAATGGCCTGTTACTTGAATATATTTTGGAATTAAACTCTTTCCTTTTGTTTTTGACTGTTGGGAACTGCTTGTTTGCACATGCACTGCATCACCCCTCTGGAGGACATTACTGAGTGTTGGAGAGCAGCGTATAAATGTTTGGGAGTGTTGGTTCCCACGACTGTAAAATAAGGGCCATGGAAGATTTTAGTATGTAGGGATTCTGTAGATTGGTTGGTGTTCCACTATAAGGTCTAAATATAGGGAAAGGTTTAGCCACAAGAGTGCTAAGCCTAGATTTCTAAGGGAGAAAAACATCAGGGCTTGAGGAGCAGGAAGTTCTTCCACAGAGTCTGGGAGACTCCTGGGATTAAGGGGTTCTTACCAATTTGCTCTCATCTCACAGCACCTCTATCCAGAACAGTATCAGGGATCCTGTGGTTGCTTCTTCAAACTGAACTGAAACAATTAACTGATTCTGTGGAACTCAGAATCAGGTTCTGTGAATTCTCAACATATAAAACCATTCTGTGTCAGATTGCTGTAAAATCATCTATTGGAAGCAAAATTCCTTCCATTCTGCAAATAAACAAATGGCCTTATCCATGAATAAGACAGTCAAGGTTTCTATGCGTGAGCCTCATGGAAGGGATAAGCTTTCCAAAGATAAACCAGACTGGACAGATTTAAGGTGATAAAAGCAGATTTTATTCAGGACTATTGCAGTAATGGAAAAGAGATCTCAGTATAGATCTCCTCATATGGGCTCAATTCTGAATACAGCACGGGCAAGTGGGGATTTATAGCCAAGGAGCACGGTGGGGCGTTAGTGGATGGAAAATCACCAAGAGGAAGCACCAGGGCTAGGGGATTCTGGTTAAGCTGACTTAGCAGGATTCTTGCTGAAGGCAAACTAGGGTGATCAGATATCAAGGGTGGAGGATTTGGTCAGATATTGAGGGTGGAGATTATCTCTAAACTGACTTAGCAGGATTCTGGCTAAAACTGGGTTCTTGAGAATACGCCCAAAGACAGGACCTAGTTGAAACAGGAGGCTCAGAGGAGCTTGACGGAAATTTGGTCAAGGAGGGCATGTTGTCAAGCTCTGAATGAATACTCCTTTTTCTCAAAACAGTTTTGGTAAATTTTCCTTTTTCCTTTTCCTTCAGTTGCATTCAGTGTAGGGCTTGTGGAATCTTACTACCATGGAGATAAGCTGGCTAGAGAGGATTCTTTAATTGATGCACTATTCATGAGATGAGATGATGAGGACTTTTTTTTTTTTGATCTTTCCATTCCCTCCCTACCCCTCTCCCCCATGAGCTTGTGCTGCTGCTTTGAACTAAAGCTCAGGAGAAATCCTTGAAAAATTAGACTATTAAGTCTAAAGTGAACTACAAAGGTTCAAGGCAACACAGGAGACATTAGAGGAAAACTTAGTGAGCCTTAACATTTCATTTTTTCCTGTTTTCACTTGGACACTTTATTTAAAGGATGAAATCAGATACTTCTTTTCTCTGGAGAAATAAAGCCACAGCGTTTTCCCTTTTGTCTCTTGCTGAGACTTATTCAAGGGCCCCAGGAGAGGCAGAACACAAGTGCAGTACCACCTTGTTTAGGTAAATGTTCAGTTCCATTTTCTTGTCTCCACACTCCTCCATTGGTGGCCCCTTCCCCCCTACCCCCAGCTAGGCGTGTTCTTAGTGCTCATTCAGAACCCAGACAGAAACGCCTACTGATGCTCGCTTTTGTAACTGGAGTCATAAAAATCTCTGAAATGTATTGTGCCAGCCAAACCCAGCTCTGCTCTGCGGAACCCTGCAGACACCTTTATTACTCTCTCCTTTCAGTTTTCCAGAGGGCATCATCACGGTGGCCTTTTATTGAAAGTAGGTTTTTGTCATTTCTGTGCTTGGATGGGAGCCAGCTATTGCCTGAAAAACCTCTGAACTACAAAGGGCTTACGCAGCCGGAGAAGCTTATTCCTAGAAAATTTGAAAATGATCTTCTATTGCCTAGTACCTGAGACAATTTTTAAAATGTGATCTCTGCCATTGCTGGTTTTCATTTGAATGGAAAGGGAATTTCCCTCCGAGGGACTTTCATTAGAAAGAGAAGGAGCAGCTCCTGCTGCCAAGCCTCACTCTGCTCAGTTTCTTATTCCTTGAAAATTCAGAGAACTCTGGCTCGTGTGCCTTTGTTTCTGAACCTCAGAAACTTGGTGGCAAAAGAAGACAGCCCTGTTTGCTATTGAAGAAGTGAGGGTCAGAGGGCTTGAGAGGCATTCCCCCTAGGTTGTGTAGAGCCTCCTGAAGAATTGTCTGCCTTCTTACTTTGTTCTTATTTATAAGCCTAAATGAGTGAACGCATGAAGTGGATTTTTCCATTTGTTCTAAGAATTGATTCATAAAGTACTGCTAACCCGTTCATTTGTTTCCCCCTGCACTTGTCTGTATGGAAAGTCCTGATCTAAGTTTGCTCTTCTTATTTTTCTGAACCCATAAAAAATGTCAACTAAAATCGATAAATGGCTATGATTTCATTTCCACTATATATCGCTATTGAGTTAGAGTTGAAACTTTGGGGCTTGTTTGTTTTAGAGTCAAACGTAGATCGTTTATCACTCTCCACTACCCTTCTTATAGTCATCTCGATAGACCCCTGTCTACTACACATCAGTGGGCTGTGTACTTCAGTGACTCAGAGAAAGTCTCATATGTAGATGTCACTGTGGATTGCTTGATAAAGATGTCTAAGTGGCAAATATCCAGGCAGAAAAGCAAAAGCAAACCAGATAAATAGAAAAAACCCCCCACAAACTCAATAATCTAGAGAACAATAAATGATCGATGTACAGTGTACTTAGACAATAAATTGTATTCTAGATTTAGATTTACTTTGACCTTTTTTTTTGCCTAACTTCTGCTTCTTTCACTTTACAAAAGCAATTCTCAGACTTTCAGGTAAACTGGTCATGGATCCAGACGGGAGCGCTCCCAGATGGGAGCGTGGGTGTTCTTTAGTTGGCTCTCCTGCAGCTGGACTGTTAGCCAGCCAGTTCAAAATGACCCCACAGCCTACTGCTCCCATCAAGAGAGTGACCCTAAAGTTGGATGCTTCCATCCAGGGTCAGATAGCCCTCAATAAGACCTGGACATCAGGGAGATACCAGCTTTACTGAACGGTTAATGTAAATTCATTTTCATACATGAAATATATGAATATATAATTATATAAATATGTAATATATGTGTAATATGTAATATATTTATATAAATATGTACATATTTATGAGTATCCCTCCATACAGCAAATTTAACTCCTAATATGTCAGTATGGTTTACAGCCAATGTTTTCAAGCCATGTTTCATTGAGTCTAGGGACTCCACAGAGGTGCCACAGGTGAGCCACTTGATGGGAGACCCTGAGAAGGTGGACTTTCAGGCTCTTCTACCACAGCTGATCTAGACCCTTTCTGTCTGTTTATAGTGGGGCTGTGATGAGGTTCAATTGTGAGAAGAGTTCTCTAGCTCAAATTTTAAAAACTGCAGATTTAAAATGTCGTTCTGGTGTGACCTACCAATCTCTTCTAACTAGGATATTGATGAAAGCTTTCTTGTTGAAAGGATTAGGGTAGCAGCTCTCTTTTGGCCCTAGTCCTGCTACTGGTTCTGATTCTTCTCTGCACGATCCTCTCTATTGTATCCCCACTTGCGATTGTACAAGTCCTTTATACTGCAGAAACATCTATCACACCTGAAGCAGCCCTCTGAGGGGATGCTGTCTGAATGTTTTGTAAAGTCACAACACTTCTCAGAAATGTTTCTAATAGAAATAAATGGTCGTTAGACCACCAACCTTGGGGCAGTGGCTTAGTTTGGATCCTTAGTTCTAGCTTTCTGTTTGCTTCTGGCACTGAAGTCTTTTGTTCAGATTGTATTTATGTTTACCTATATATTTTTTTCTGATTATAGAAGTACTAACTACCACTTCTGGAGAAGCTGGAAAATACAGAAAAGCATAATAGATTATCTGTAGAATTTATCTTGATGTTATTTCTTTAGTCCTCTTGGTTTTACCTTTGACTTTGAAGAACTTTGCTCTTCACTCTGAATTTACCTCTTAAATTCTCTTTCCTGACTTTCACCTGAACCATGTTATTTTTCCTACATAATTAGAATAACAGAGCCTCCTTTTTCCTTGAAGTTTTAGATAAGACATGAATTTCTGCTATCCTCAGGTTGATCCTTTATTCTTTATTTCTTTAAGCATAAGTTTCAGGTATAGAGCATTTATAGTTCAACATCTGTACACACTACAGAGTGATCACCACCACAAGTCTAGTTACCATCCATTACCGTATAGTTGAACCCCTTCAAGTGGATCCTTTAGTTAGCTCTGGGTTACATTCTTTCTTTCATCCTCTATGACTAACTTCTTCTGCACTTTGGCTCCAATTAAGGGAATGATTTTTCTTTTTCTTCTTCTCTCACTCCTCATACACTGGCCCAGAGTGCACTCTCTTCTGAATGTTTTGATCTGTCTCTCATTCCTCACTTGATAAATTACTTCACTCGCATTCTCCAAATCTCTTTTGAGAGTCTTCTTTTTTCATTAGTAGTACTGAAAAGTTTTTTTCCTTTCTAATTTAATTTGTAGTTTTTATTTCATATATCTCACTTCCAAAACGTTCTGAGATCCATTAAAATAAATAAACAAAACAATGATTTGTATAAAGTTACAAAAAGATTTACAGGCAGAGTGGGGACTAGACCTTCACAGCCCCAAATTTCAAATTCTCTGATCTCTCTTCAAATGATGGTGTCTTTAATTACTCCCCAGTGGAAAACGAATAATATCTGAGGATGAAATTTTGATTAATCCTGAATAACATACAGTACTGACTCATGAGCATTCAGATAATTCATTATGACTTCATTTCAGAAGAGCATTAGAACAGGGTGGTCAGAATGAAGGGTGGACTGCCTTGTTCTTCCTGAAATGTACTCTCTTCACTTATCCAAGTACTTCCTATCCTTTGGGAGGATACAAACAATGACATATTTTCAACTTTTTTGGCATCTTAGTAGTGAGGACTTCCCTGATCCCTCCATTTAAAACAGGAACCCAGTATCACCCTGGCAATCCCTTTGTCCCTTCACACATTTTTTTCCATAGCATTTTTAACATTTTAAGGTATATACATTTTGCTTGTTTATGTGTTTATTGTTGGTTCTTTTGTCTCCTCCCTCCCTCCCTCCCTCCCCCACACCTGGGTGTAAGGTCCACAGGGCAGGTATATATGTCTGTTTATTCACTGCTGAATCCCATTTGTCTCCCCTACCATACTCTCAAACAGTGGCCAGCATATAGCGGGTACTCCATAAGGATTTAATGGAGAGAAAAAAATCAACAAATGAATTGCTTAAGCCTCAAAACAAAATCAAGCTGGATAAAGTAATACCGTTATCACCGTTTAACAGATGGAGGAATCCGTTTACCTCGGCTCTTTGGCAAGAGTCTCAGGACTCAGAGTTCCCTTTATATCCTGTAAGCAGCCAAGCTTTGCAGCTGATGAAAAGATGCAGTGATATACATAATTCATGGAAATGCCGTGGAATTCATTTTACAACTCTAGCTATAGACCCAGATGTTTGATGAGAACACTGCTTAAGACCCCAGCATATGCAAATTGGTTAGATCCTTTAGCCAAGTGACAACCATGAGCAAACAGGACACATATCCTGTACATTAGAGCAGTGTCTGACGGCTGCCCTCGACACTGTCAACACTTACACTGGTCTGTGTGTTTTAGAGATTCCCTGGCAGCATTTGTCATGCTGGGAACTTGGCAAACAGAGTCTCTCCATGGAAATAAGCTGGGAGGTTAATTTGGTTTCACTCCAGCTGGTTGAAGCTCCATTACCTGCTGAGTCGTTATGTGGTGGTTATTGTTCCTTTGCTCCATATCTACAGTCTGGCTGTACCATGTGTGTGGATGGTTACTATTAATAACCATAGTGAGTTTATGATTTTGAGCCAAATTTTTTTTTTTATTTTATCACAATAGGGATTTGCTTTTGTTCTGAAATGTTAGGTAGATCTCTATGCCAACCATCCCAGGGCTGACTTGGCTGTTTATACTGGTGAGGATGTCTGATGGCCTCCTTTTTGTCTTCTCACTTTTTTATTGGTACTGGGCATGTTCTAGTTTAATTGTACAGCTCTAGTTTAAAAGTAGTACTTGGTAGATAAAAAGTATTGAAGAAGAGAAAAAAAATCAACAAGTGAACTTTTATATTACTAGTAACAAAATCTTTTTGTTTTAGAAGTACGTTGCCTATTCTGTGAAAGAAAAGGCTGTGATATCATGTGTATAGTAGTATTCGTGATTACTTCCTATTGGTGGGGAAGTCTGGTAGGAGTCCCTGTGTTAAACTGAGAACAGTCTAACAGAAAGAGGATATGAGGACTCTCACTACTGTGCAAATTCCCAAAAGGCAGGGGAATGGACAAGTTTAGCTCTGGAATAATTTGCAAAAATAATAACACCCACTAAAATTGTGCTAGGTCAAATAATAATATGTGTCCTTTCTATGTTCTG
>NW_021703768.1:44999343-45024830 GCF_005190385.1 Monodon monoceros
AAAATTGTGCTAGGTCAAATAATAATATGTGTCCTTTCTATGTTCTGTGTCCTTTCTATGTTCTGGTCCTTTGCCAACGCAGGTGTGCACACATACACATACTTGCACACTCTTACACCCAAATATTCACAAAATTCCCCCTTATACATGGTTCCTGAATACAGTTCCATTTGTCCCTTTTAGAAGCAAGTGAACACTGAGAGACTATGGTAGTTCATGGAGGTAAATGTCCTGACCAGATATAGATCTCAGCTTTTGGTCCTGGCCCTTCTATAAATTCACTGTGTGAGCCAATAATTCTTCGCAGCTTTAGTGTTGTTATTATAAACAGTGTTGATAATCTCTGTTATACCAAATGCACAGGGTTGTATGAGATTCAGGTGAGACAGTGTGTGTGAAAATTGAGAATTATAGAGTATTGTTCACATAAAGACATCATGGTTGTTTTGAGTCTGCATTGCAGCCTGGTCAATGCAGGATGACAAGCAGGGGTAGTTCAAGCTGCCTCTCAGGGGTTCAGGGTAGCATTTGGGAATCCCAACCCTCACCCTTCCTTTTTCTGGAGAACCCTACTGAGGGAGCACACAGTAGGAAACAATAGCCAAATGGGAAACTAAATACCACTTCTGATGGGTAATTTTATGTATTAACTTGTCTGGGGTAAGGGGATGCAGTTAGTTGGTACAACATTATTTCTGGGTATGTCTGTGAGGATGTCTCTGGAAGAGATTAGCATTTAATTCAGTAGACTTAGCAAGATCTCCCTCACCAGTGTAGGTGGGCATCATCCAATCCGTTGAGGTCCTGAGTAAAGCAGAAAGGCAGAGGAAGGGCAAGTTTGCTTTTTCTGCTTGAGCTCAGGCATCAGCTTCTCCTGCCCTTGGACACTGGAACTCCTGGTTCTAGGGCTTTCAGAGCTATAATCTTGGCCCCTTGATTCTCAGGCATTTGGACTTGGACTGAATTACACCACTGGCTTTTCTGGTTCTCTGGTTTGCAGGTAGAAGATCATGGGACCTCTTGGCCTTCATAACCACATGAGCCAATTCCTATAATAAATTTCCTCTTGTATATGTCTATACATATCCTATTAGCTCTGTTTCTCTGGAGAACCCTGGCTAATACACCGCTTTATTAATATTTGATAAGCACCCCAAAATCTCATTTTATAAAAGCTGTATTGGAATAGGTTAGGCTCTAGGGCTAAGTGAGGCTTCCTGTTTGATTGCTCTTGAATCTGACAGTCCCATAATCATGAGCAGAGGAGGTGGAAGGGAAGGAATGACAGGGTGGAGTGAGATGGAGAGCAAGTAAGAGTGAGCAGGCAAGCTGATAGTTGTAGCTATGAGGGAAAGAGGTGAGCCCTGCAGCCCAGCCTCAGTCATCACCTGTGGGGAGGCAGGAAAAAAGTTAAGGCCTCCTGCTTTCCAGGCACAGTCACTCCCTGTGTCTTGGTCCAGTCTAAGTCCTGGACTCAGAGGGATTAGATGAATGATTTCCCTGCCTTGGAGTTGGAGGTGAGGGGTAGCTTATGAAGAGGTAGGCAGAGGGGTGTAAGTGTGTGGCCAAGGGACAGAAGGTCCCTCTTTACTGTGTCTGCTCAGAGAAGATGTATTCCACCCCAAAGGGGCATGGGAAGGAAAGGATACGGAGCCGTGCTGATGATAAGGGGCTCTTTATGGGACTCCAGAGGAGCTGTCAATTTATGACTCCAAAGAAATCTCTTTGCTGGCAGTTTGGTACCTTGTCAGGGTCATAATGCTAGCCAATCTCAGAAGAAAATCTAGGAATAAGATGGTGGACGTGTGTGTGTGTGTGTGTGTGTGTGTGTGTGTGTGTGTGTGTGAGTATGTGTGTGTATTTATGAGTGTTTATTTTCCTCCTGTCTCCTAAAGATGATACATGTATGAAACCTTGCTAGTAGTTACTTAGAAACTATGTCTTATGTTTCCATCTTATAAGTACATGGACTGCATTGTAGGAAACTACTCCTGGGGGCATAGTTGGAACGTCTCTAAGAAAGCAAAGGTCTTTTTCAATACCTGTTGTTTAATGCAGTGTAGATTTTTCTTGTTTCTTTTAAGTTCTCAGAGATAAAATGAAGAAATGAGACTAAAGACAACAGGGTATTTTAAGAACTAACAGGCTGTATATTTCAGTTTTTGTTCCTTCATTCAAAGTTGGCTAATAATGGGTAATGTAGGTATTTCATTCACATAGGAGGGAGGAGTACAAATGACTGTCTTCTATTAGTGAATTCTTAAGTTTTGTTTATTTTTGACTTTTTAAAAGTTAAACATTTTAAATATCTCTTGGTTAAAATCTGAATTTTTAAAAGAAAATTTCATGAGACTAAAATAGAAAATACTCTGCTTTTTATAGTGAATTCAGTTAAATGAAAAAGCTAGTGAAAGAGATTCTAATGAAGCAACATCTAATGATTTTACATTGTTGATTCTAAATGTCCTGTGGGATTTCATGATTTCAACTAATTCTATCCCTTTACTCATTTAGTAGGTTATACATAACAATTTAAAACCCCAGAAATCAAAAGAAAGCTGGAGTAGCAATTCTCATATCAGACAAAATAGACTTTAAAATAAAGACTATTACAAGAGACAAAGAAGGACACTACATAGTGATCAAGGGATCAATCCAAGAAGATACAACAATTGTAAATATTTATGCACCCAACATAGGAGCACCTCAATACGTAAGGCAAATGCTAACAGCCATAAAAGGGCAAATTGACAGCAACACAATCATAGTAGGGGACTTTAACATCCCACTTTCACCAATGGACAGATCATCCAAAATGAAAATAAATAAGGAAAAACTGTAAATGACACATTAAACAAGATGAACTTAATTGATATTTATAGGACATTACATCTAAAAACAACAGAATACATTTCTTCTCAAGTGCTCATGGAGCATTCTCCAGGATAGATCATATCTTGGGTCACATATCAAGCGTTGGTAAATTTAAGAAAATTGAAATCGTTTCAGGTATCTTTTCTGACCACAACGCTATAAGACTAGATATCAATTACAGGAAAAAAATATAAAAAATACAAACACATGGAGGCTAAACAACATGCTACTAAATAACCAATATATCAATGAAGAAATCAAAGAGGAAACCAAAAAATACCTAGAACCAAATGACAACGAAAACATGACGACCCAAAACCTATGGGATGCAACAAAAGCAGTTCTAAGAGGGAAGTTTATGGCAATACAGTCCTACCTCAAGAAACAAGAAACATCTCAAATAAACAACCTAACCTTACACCTAAAGCAATTAGAGAAAGAAGAACAAAAAATCCCCAAAGTTAGAAGAAGGAAAGAAATCATAAAGATCAGATCAGAAATAAATGAAGAAGAAATGAAGGAAACGATAGCAAAGATCAATAAAACTAAAAGCTGATTCTTTGAGAAGATAAACAAAATTGATAAACCGTTAGCCAGACTCATCAAGAAAAAAAGGGAAAAGACATAAATTAACAGAATTAGAAATGAAAAAGGAGAAGTAACAACTGAGACTGCAGAAATACAAAGGATCATGAGATATTACTAGAAGTGACTATATGCCAATAAAATGGACAACCTGGAAGAAGTGGACAAATTCTTAGAAAAGCACAACCTTCAGAGACTGAACCAGGAAGAAATAGAAAATATAAACAGACCAATCACAAGCACTGAAATTGAAACTGTGATTAAAAATCTTCCAACAAACAAAAGCCCAGGACCAGATGACTGCACAGGTGAATTCTATCAAAAATTTAGATAAGAGCTAACACATATAGTGCTCAAACTCTTCCAAAGTATAGCAGAGGGAGGAAGACTCTCAAACTCATTCTGCAATGCCACCATCACCTTGATACCAAAACCAGACAAAGATGTCACGAAAAAAGAAAACTAGAGGCCAATATCACTGATGAACATAGATGCAAAAATCCTCAACTAAATACTAGCAAACAGAATCCAACAGCACATTAAAAGGATCATACACCATGATCAAGTGGGGTTTATCCCAGGAATGCAAGGATTCTTCAATATACACAAATCAATCAATGTGATACACCATATTAACAAACCGAAGAATAAAAACCATATGATCATCTCAATAGATGCAGAAAAAGCTTTTGACAAAATTCAACACCCATTTATGATAAAAACTCTCCAGAAAGTAGGCATAGAGGGCACTTACTTCAACATAATAAAGGCCATATATGACAAACCCACAGCCAACATCATCCTCAATGGTGAAAACCTGAAAGCATTTCCTCTAAAATCAGGAACAAGACAAGGATGCCCATTCTCACCACTATTATTCAACATAGTTTTGGAATTTTTAGCCACAGCAATCAGAGAAGAAAAAGAAATAAAAGGAATCCAAATCAGAAAAGAAGAAGTAAAGCTGTCACTGTTTGCAGATGACATAATACTATACATAGAGAATCCTAATGATGCTACCAGAAAACTACTAGAGCTAATCAATGAATTTGGTAAAGTAGCAGGATACAATTAATGTACAGAAATCTCTGGCATTCCTATACACTAATGATGAAAAATCTGAAAGAGAAATTAAGGAAACACTCACACTTACCATTGCAACAAAAAGAATAAAATACCTAGGAATGAACCTACCTAAGGAGACAAAAGACCTATATGCAGAAAACTATAAGACACTGATGAAAGAAATGAAAGATAATACAAACAGCTGGAGAGATATACCATGTTATTGGATTGGAAGAATCAACATTGTGAAAATGACTCTACTACCCAAAGCAATCTACAGATTCAATGCAATCCCTATCAAACTACCACTGGCATTTTTCACAGAACTAAAACAAAAAATTTCACAGTTTGTATGGAAACACAAAAGACTCCGAATAGCCAAGGCAATCTTGAGAAAGAAAAACGGAGCTGGAGGAATCAGGCTCCTGACTTCAGACTATACTACAAAGCTACAATAATCAAGACAGTATGGTACTCACACAAACACAGAAATATAGATCATGGAACAGGGTAGAAAGCCCAGAGATAAACCTGTGCATATATGGTCACCTTATTTTTGATAAAGGAGGCAAGAATATACAATGGAGAAAAGACAGCTTTTTCAATAAGTGGTGCTGGGCAAACTGGACAGTTACATGAAAAAGAATGAAATTAGAACATTCCCTTAACACCATACAGAAAAATAAACTCAAAATGGATTAAAGACCTAAATGTAAGGCCAGACACCATCAAACTCTTAGAGGAAAACATAGGCAGAACACTCTTTGACATAAATCACAGCAAGATCCTTTTTGACCCTCCTCCTAGAGAAATGGAAATAAAAAGAAAAATAAACAAATGGGACCTAGTGAAACCTAAAGGCTGTTGCACAGCAAAGGAAACCATAAACAAGATGAAAAGACAACCCTCAGAATAGGAGAAAATATTTGCAAATGAAGCAATTGACAAACGATTAATCTCCAAAATATATAAGCGGCTCAATATCAAAAAAACAAACAACCCAATCCAATATTGGGCAGAAGACCTACACAGACACCTCTCCAAAGGAGATATACAGATTGCCAACAAACACGTGAAAGGCTGCTCAACATCACTAATCATTAGAGAAATGCAAAACAAAACTACAATGAGGTATCACCTCATACCAGTCAGAATGGCCATCATCAAAAAATGTACAAACAATAAATGCTGGAGAGGGTGTGGAGAAAACGGAACCCTCTTGCACTGTTGGTGAGAATGTAAATTGATACAGCCACTATGGAGAACAGTATGGAGGTTCCTTAAAAAAGTAAAAATAGAACTACCATATGACCCAGCAATCCCACTACTGGGCATATACCCTGAGAAAACCATAATTCAAAAAGAGTCAAGTAGCACAATGTTCATTGCAGCTCCATTTACAATAGCCAGGGCATGGAAGCAACCTAAGTGTCCATTGACAGAGGAATGGATAAAGAAGATGTGGCACATATATACAATGGAATATTACTCAGCCATAAAAAGAAACGAAATTGAGTTATTTGTAGTGAGGTGGATGGACCTGAAGTCTGTCATACCGAGTGTAGTAAGTCAGAAAGAGAAAAACAAATACCGTATGCTAACACATATATATGGAATCTAAAAAAAAAAAGGTCTGATGAACCTAGGGGCATGACAGGTATAAAGATGCAGACGTAGATAATGGACTTGAGGACACGGGGAGAGGGAAGGTAAGCTGGGATGAAGTGAGAGAGTAGCATTGACATATGTATACACTACCAAATGTAAAATAGACAGCTAGTGGGGATCAGCTGCATCACACGGGGAGAACAGCTTGGTGTGACTACCTTGAGGGGTGGGATAGGGAGGGTGGGAGGGAGACGCAAGAGGGAGGGGATATGAGGATATATGTATACGTATAGCTGATGCACTTTGTTGTATAGCAGAAACTAACACAACATTGTAAAGCAATTATACTCCAATAAAAATGTTATAAAAAATGTGCTTGGCATTGTGTTTGGAACTTAGTAAGTGTCCCATAAATGTTAGTTACAAGAATGATAACAACAACAGTAAAACTTAAGTATTTCACAAGCAAAAAAAATGTAAAACCCTGGAAATGATGGTAGGTACCGCAAAGGGATTTAGACCAGCATCTTCTGAGAAAAATACAGGTCTCCCAACCTGGACGTTGTAATTCTCACACACACACACACACACACACACACACACATTTATTTATTTATTTAAGGTATCTTTATTGGAGTATAATTGCTTTACAACGTTGTTAGTTTCTGCTGTACAACAAAGTGAGTTAGCTATATGTATACATATATCCCCATACCCCCTCCGTCTTGAGCCTCCCTCCCACCCTCCCTATCCCACCCCTCTAGGTCGTCATAAAGCATCCAGCTGATCTCCCTGTGCTGTGCAGCAGCTTCCCACTAGCCATCCGTTCTACATTTGATAGTCGATTCAACAATTCTAAAAAGTAACAAAATTAACAGACAGCTCCTGCTATAAATCGAGCACAGGACTAAAGACTGTTGTGAAGAGTGGCTTCAGCCCACATATCTTCATTTGTTTAGACTTTTGAATGAGGTCCTGCACATGGTAGGTGCTCAGTGAAGAAAAGGAGCCAGTCATCAATTTATGACACTAATTTTCACCCCCTCTTTCTTCATCTCACTGTACTTTTTTTTAGAGGAATAAATTACACTAAAACTACTGCTATCACCTAGCCATTTGGAAGAACATTCATCATCTTTATTTTTTCCGACCTCCCAAAGTATAAGTGAATTTATACTCTAGGAAACTAGTGGAAAGAATGATATACTGATATGTTTATGCAGGATCAAAAAATGAATTAAAAGCTGAATTTAATCAGTGTGTGTGTGTGTTTGTGTGTGTGTCTGTGTAGTGTTTTGATAATCTTATTACCTACTTCTCTTGAACTGATTGATTATCTTGGTGTCATATGGACTCTGTGAACTTCTCAATATTATCACCAACCATTTTTAAGAATTTGTAATATTCTTATTGTGTTCTTTTTTTTTTTTTTTTTGCGGTACGCGGGCCTCTCACTGTTGTGGCCTCTCCCGTTGCGGAGCACAGGCTCCGGACGTGCAGGCTCAGTGGCCACGGCTCACGGGCCCAGCCGCTCCGCAGCATGTGGGATCTTCCCAGACTGGGGCACGAACCCGTGTCCCCTGCATCAGCAGGTGGACTCTCAACCACTGTGCCACCAGGGAAGCCCTCTTATTGTGTTCTTAATTATCTATATGTACTGTCAGTTCTTTAAAAAATTTCTCTCGCTTTTTCTTTTAAGCAGGAGACCAACAAATGACTCCAATATTTGCTTAATTGTTGAATAGTCCTGGGACAGAGAAGAAACTAGTCATACATTTTGGCTGGCTCTGTATTGGCCATCTCTGCAGGGTTCAATTAGATGAGGTGCTGTGGGCAATAGAGCAAAGCATGGAGTGTGTCTGTAATTGATGAGCCTGTATGTCCTGAGTGGTTTGGGGAATAAGACTCATTTCCTCTAGCTCTGCCATATGAAGAATTTATTGTCTATTTGGAACAGATAAGGCTAATACACAGGAAAATACTTGATAAAAATACTCAATTATATGTAATTGCGTTAGCTGGGGCTTGGGCTAAGCTGCTTTATCTAGTGTCTCAAACTGCAGTGACTCGAACAAGAAAGGAGCTTATACTTCTCCAGGAATCAATTGTCCAGCCCTGAAGGTGAGCTGGGCTTCTAGCTCACCTTTTTCTTGTTATTCTGCTGCGGGTGAATCTGGCTTATCCCTGCCTCTTCCACACTCCAGCTCACCGCAAGGCCAGAGAGACAAAGTAGAACATGAGCAATGCCTTTTTTAAAAAATCAGCATTATCGAGGTATAGTTTACAGAAAGTAAAATGTACCTATTTTAAGCATACAGTTTAGTGGATTTTGACATATGTTTACACGCATTTTACCATCACCTCAGTCAAGGTACTGAACATTTCCCTCACTCCCAAAAGTTCTCTTGAGCCCTTTGCAGTAAATACCGTCTACTCTTAGCCTGAGGCAGCCACAGATCTGCTTTCTGTCATTATGGATTAGTTTTGCCTGCCCTAGAGCTTCATATAAATGAAATTATACATTGAGTATTTTCAGCCTGGGACTAGGGTGATGCAAATGAGGTGCTTAAGATGCATATTTAAGCAGACACTCGCTCTCAGTTTCATGCAGTGACAACCCGACAATGCACCCTGTACCGCACTCCTTTGTATCTGTTTCTTTTGCTTGGTATACTATTTCTGAGATTCATTAATTTTGTTGTGTGTATCAGTAGTTTGTTCATTTTTGTTGCTGTGTAGTATTCTATGTTGTAAATACACTATAGAATCTTTTCATGTGTTTGTTGGCCATCTGTATGTCTTCTTTGGAGAAATGTCTATTTAGATCTTCCACCTATTTTTTCATCGGGTTGTTTGTTTTTTTGATATTGAGCTGCATGAGCTGTTTGTATATTTAAGAGATTAATCCCTTGTCAGTTGCTTCATTTGCGAATATTTTCTCCCATTCTGAGGGTTGTCTTTTTGTTTTGTTTATTATTTCCCTTGCTGTGCAAAAGATCCCATTTGTTTATTTTTGTTTTTATTTTCATTACTCTAGGAGGTGGGTCAAGAAAGATCTTGCTGCGATTTATGTCAAAGAGTGTTTTGCCTGTGTTTTCCTCTCAGAGTTTTATAGTGTCTGGCCTTACATTTAGGTCTTTAATCCATTTTGAGTTTATTTTTGTGTATGGTGTTAGGGAGTGTTCTAATTTCATTCTCTTACATGTAGCTTTCCAGTTTTCCCAGCACCACTTATTAAAAATCTACAAATAATAAATGCTTGAGAGGATCTGGAGAAAAGGGAACCCTCCTACACTGTTGGTGGGAATGTAAATAGGTACAGCCACTATGGAGAACTGTATGGAGGTTCCTCAAAAAACTAGAAATAGAACTACCATATAACCCAGCAATCCCACTCTTGGGCATATACCCGGAGAAAACCATAATTTAAAAGGCTACATGCACCCCAATATTCATTGCAACACTATTTATAATGACCAGGACATGGAAGCAACCTAAATGTCCGTCAACAGGGGAATGGATAAAGAAGGTGTGGTACATATATGCAATGGAATATTACTCAGCTATAAAAAGAATGAAATAGTGCCATTTGCAGAGACGTGGATAAACCTAGAGACTGTTATACAGAGTGAAGTGAGAAAGAGAAAAACAAGTATTATATAATATTGCTTATATGTGGAATCTAGAAAAATGGTACAGATGAACTTGTTTGCAAAGTAGAAATAGAGACACAGATGTAGAGAACAAACTTATGGATACCAAGGGATGAAGGGGGTTGGGATGAACTGGGAGGTTGGGATTGACACTATTACTAATACACTGTTATGTATAAAATAAATAACTAAGGAGAACCTATTGTATAGCACAGGGAACTCTACTTCATGCTCTGTGGTGAACTAAATGGGAAGGAAATCCAAAAACGAGGGGATATATGTATATGTATAGCTGATTTACTATGCTGTACAGCAGAAACTAACACAACATTGTAAAGCAACTATACTCCAATAAAAATTAATAAAAAAATAAATACACTATAGCTTGTTTATCCATTCTTCTATTGAAGGACATTTGGGTTGTTTCCAGTTTTGGATTTCTAAGAATATAGCTGCTATGAACAGCTGTGGACAAGTATTTTTGTGGACATATGTTTTAATTTCTCTTGGGAAAATAGAAGTGCAATTGCTGGATGATGTGGGAAGTATATATTGAACTTCACGAGACTGCTGAACTATTTTCAGAAGTGGTTATAGCACTTTATACTCTCACCAGCAATGTAAGAATTCCAGGTACTTCACAGCCTCACCAACATTTCTTATTATCAACCTTTATTTTAACTGGCTATTCTAGTAGCCATGTAGTGATGTCCATTGCAGTTTTAGTTTGCATCCCCCAATGATTAATAATATTGAACATCATTTATGTAATGATTGGCCATTCATGTATTTTTGTGTGTGAAATATCTGTTAAAATCTTTTGCCCATTAAAAAATTTGGGTTCTCATCTTAATATTGATTTTTCTGATACAATACCCATGTCAGATATATGTACTGTAAATATCTTCTCCAAGGTAGCTTGTCTTTTCATTTACTTAATGGGATCTTTCAAAGAACTGAAGTTTTTAATGTTGAAGAATTCCAATTTATTAATTTTTTCATGGTTCTTGCTTTATGTGGCCTAAGAAATCTTTATACAACCCAAGGTGTCAAAACATTGTTTCCTATGTTTTCTTCTAAGAATACTATAATTTTAGCTTTAACATTTTGGTCTATGATCCATTTTGAATTACTTTCTTTGTATGTTGAGAGCTAAGGGTTAAGAGTAATTTTTTCCCCATACAGATATCCAGTTGTTACAGCACCATCTGTTGAAAAGACTACTGTTTCCTCATTGAATTACCCTGGCCCCTTTTGAAAAGTAAACTGTCCATATTTGTGTGGTCTATTTCAATGATCTATATGTGTAACCTATACAAATACTACACTGTCTTGAATACGTAGCTTTAGAGTAATTTTTGAAATCAAATAGTGTTTTCATCCAACTTTGCTTTTCCTTTTCAAAATTGCTTTGGCTCTTAGGTCTACTGTATTTCCACGTGATTTTTAGGACTGGCTTTTCAGTTTTCACAAAAGATGCTGCTAGGGTTTTTACTCTGATTTAAATATATAAATCAATTGTGGTGAGACCTGACATCTTAAGATCTTTAATTTCCCTTGGCAATGTTTTGTAGTTTTCAGTATACACATCATAGTTAAATTCATCTCTATGTATTGGGTTGGCCAAAAAGTTCGTTTGGGTTTTTCATAACATCTTATGAAAAACCCGAATGAACTCTTTGGCCAATGCAATATTTCATGTTTTTGTTGTTATTTTAAATGTATTGTGTATTTTTCAAAAAATTTTTTTCCTCATATATAGTGTAGGCGAGGAAAAACTTTCATTTACCCTCTATATTTGTGACTGGGGCCTGTGAATTAAACTGACAAAAGACAGATTAATGGGAGAAAAGGAATACAAATTTATTAATACTTTTATGTTCACAGGAGCTTACAGAAAAGAAATGAAACTCAAAGAAGCAGTTAGAGTTTGGTCTTACATTTCATTTCAGCAAAGGGTGATAAATTGTGCAGCATGACTAGACAATGGAAAAAGGGTTTGATCTTCTAGAGGCAGTAAATGCTGGAAGTAAATATATAAGGAAGCTAATGGAAGATAAGGGTTAGTTAGTAAGGTTTATTTATGCAGACTCACATTGGTGCCATCTTCCTGGTATGGGAGTAAGGAGGGGGACATCTTCGCAAAGGGAAATTTATGCCCTGCAGGTGGGGGAGGGCAGTTTTTGCTTTTTCTCAATTGCCTTCATCTCAAAATAATCCTTATGTCAAAGTAGCATGTTTGAGGTGGAATATTCTGATCCACTTCAATATGAAGACAATATTTGTGTATTGGCTTCGTATACTGCAGACTTGCTAAATTTACTTATTAAATCTAATAGCTATTAAAATAAACTTTTAGAGTCTTCCGTAAAAACAATTGTGTCTTATGTGAATAAAGATAGTTTACATCTTCCTTTTCAAACTGTACAGGTACACCTAGTATATTTTTTAACTTTATTTTATTTATTTTTTGTATGTTTTCTTTACAGTTACTGATTTTTAAAAAATTTTTTAGTGGAGTATAGCTGATTTACAGTGTTGTGTTAGTTTCAGGTATACAGCAAAATGAATCTGTTATACATATACATATATCCACTCTATTTTAGATTCTTTTCCCATATAGGTCATTACAGAGTATTGAGTAGAGTTCCCTATGCTATACAGTAGGTCCTTATTAGTTAACTATTTTATATATTGTAGTGTGTATGTGTCAATTCCAATCTTCCAATTTATCCCTTTTTAAAAAATCACTAGTTTTATTGTGCTTTGCAGATATTACATTTTTACAAGTTGAAGGTTTGTGGCAACACTGCTTTGTCAGATTATGGTTAACATTTTTTAGCAATAAAGTGTTTTAAATTAAGGTATGTACATTTTTAAGACATAATGCTATTGCACACTTAATAGACTACAGTGTAGTGTGAATGTAACTTTTATGTACACTGGGACACCAAAAAATTCCTGTGACTCACTTTATTGAGATATTTGCTTTTGCAGTGGTCTGGAACTGAACGGGTTCACTGCAATATCTCCAGGGTATGCATGTATTATACCTTTTATTTATTTTATTGCTTTAATTACACTGGTTAGGACCCCCAGTGTAATGTTGAATAGAAGTGGTGAAAGCAACATCCTGCTTATTCCCAATCTTAGGGAGAAAGCATTCAGTTTTTCACTCTTGTGTATGACGTAAGTTGTACGTCTTTTACAGATTTACTTGAAAAAGTTGAAAAAGGTTCCTTCAATTCTTAGTTTGCTGAGAGTATTTATCACAAGTTGTTATTGAATTTTTCAAATGTCTTCTGCAAATATTAAGACGATCATATGGGTTTTCTCTATTATTGTGTTAATATGTTGAATTACACTGATTTATATTCAAGTGTTAAACTACAATGTATTCCTGGGATATTCCTTGCCCCATTCCCCCCTTCCCCAACTTGATCAAGATATAGTACAGACGGTCCTTGACTTACTATGGTTTGACTTACAAAAGTGATACACATTCAGTAGAAACTGTACTTTGAATTTTGATCTTTTCCTGAGCTAGTGATGTGCAGCACCATACTCTCTCATGGTTCTGGGCAGTGCCAATGTGCCTCAACTCCCAGTCAGCCACACCATCAGGAAGGTAAACAACACATATACTTAAAACTATTCTGTACTCATACAACCATTCTGCTGTTCACTTTCAGTACAGTATTCAATAAATTATATGACATGTTCAACACTTTATTGTTAAATAGGCTTTGTGTTATATGATTTTGCTGATTGTAGGCTAATGTAAGTGTTCTAAACATGTTTAAGGTAGGTTATGCTAAGCTATGATGTTTGGTAGGTTAGGTGTATTAGATGCATTTTGACTAATGATACTTTCAAGTTACGATGGGTTTATTGGGATGTAACCCTATTGTATGTTGAGGAAGATCTGTACAAATTTTATGCATTGTGAGATTCAATTTACTAATATTTTGTAAAGACTTTTTGTGTTTATGATCATAAGGGGTACTGGTCTTTTTTTTTCTTGTGATGTCTTTTTGGTATCAGGATTATTCCGGCCTTATAAACTGAATTGTGACATGTTTCTTCCTCAAATTTTTTGAGGTACTTTTGAAAGATGGTATCATTTCTTCCTTAAATATTTTATAGAATTTACCTGTCAAGCTATCTGGGCCTGAAGTTTTCTTTATGGAAAGTTTTTTATTACAAATTTATTTTCTAATATAGAATAGAATTATTCACATATTCTTTCTCTTCTTGTGTCTGGTAGTTTATTTCTTTTGAGGAATTTGTCCATTTTGTCCAAGTTGTTGGATTTATTGTCATAAAGTTGTTAATAATCTCTTATGTGTCCCTTTTAGTATCTTAGAATCTATAGTCATATCCCCTGTCATTTCTGGTGTTGTAATTTGTGTTTTCTCTCTCTGTTTTTAAAATAAATCTAACTAGAAGTTTATAAAATTTATGGACATTTTCAAAGAACCAGTTATTGGTTTTATTGATCTTCTCTATTGTTAGCTTATTGTATGATACATTTATCTCTACTCTTTATTATTTACTCCCTTTTATATAATTTAGGTTTAATCTGATCTTCCTTTTCTAGCCTCTTAGGGTGATAGCTTAGGTTATAGATTTTAGTCTTTTCTTCTCTAATATATGCATTTAAAGCTAAATATTTTCTTATAGGTACTACGTTACCGCATCTCACAAAGATATGTTTTATTCAGTTAAATATACTTTCTAATCTCCTTTTTGATTTATTCTCTGACCTATGGGTTGTTTAGAAATGTGTCACTTAATTTCCAAATATTTGGAGATTTTCCAGATATTTGGTTTTCATTGATTTATTATTCTCTTGTGGTCTGAGAACATATTATACATAATAGCAATCCTTTTAATTTTTTTTTAACAACTTTATTGGGGTATAATTGCTTTACAATGGTGTGTCAGTTTCTGCTTTATAACAAAGTGAATCAGTTATACATATACATATGTTCCCATATCTCTTCCCTCTTGCGTCTCCCTCCCTCCCACCCTCCCTATCCCACCCCTCCAGGCGGTCACAAGGCACCGAGCCGATCTCCCTGTGCCATGCGGCTGCTTCCCACTAGCTATCTACCTTACGTTTGGTAGTGTATATATGTCCATGCTTCTCTCTCGCTTTGTCACAGCTTACCCTTCCTCCTCCCCATATCCTCAAGTCCATTCTCTAGTAGGTCTGTCTCTTTATTCCTGTCTTGCCCCTAGCTTCTTCATGACATTTTTTTTCTTAAATTCCATATATATGTGTCAGCATACGGTATTTGTCTTTCTCTTTCTGACCTACTTCACTCTGTATGACAGACTCTAGGTCTATCCACCTCATTACAAATAGCTCAATTTCGTTTCTTTTTATGGCTGAGTAATATTCCATTGTATATATGTGCCACATCTTCTTTATCCATTCATCTGATGATGGACACTTAGGTTGTTTCCATCTCTGGGCTATTGTAAATAGAGCTGCAATGAACATTTTGGTACATGACCCTTTTTGAATTATGGTTTTCTCAGGGTATATGCCCAGTAGTGGGATTGCTGGGTCATATGGTAGTTCTATTCGTAGTTTTTTAAGGAACCTCCATACTGTTCTCCACAGTGGCTGTATCAATTTACATTCCCTCCGGCAGTGCAAGACTGTTCCCTTTTCTGCACACCCTCTCCAGCATTTATTGTTTCTAGATTTTTTGATGATGGCCATTCTGACTGGTGTGAGATGGTATCTCATTGTAGTTTTGATTTGCATTTCTCTAATGATTAATGATGTTGAGCATTCTTTCATGTGTTTGTTGGCAATCTGTATATCTTCTTTGGAGAAATGTCTATTTAGGTCTTCTGCCCATGTTTGGATTGGGTTGTTTGTTGTTTTCTAATTGAGCTGCATGAGCTGCTTATAAATTTTGGAGATTAATCCTTTGTCAGTTGCTTCATTTGCAAATATTTTCTCTCATTCTGAGGGTTGTCTTTTGGTCTTGTTTATGGTTTCCTTTGCTGTGCAAAAGCTTTTAAGTTTCATTAGATTCCATTTGTTTATTTTTGTTTTTATTTCCATTACTCTAGGAGGTGGGTCAGAAAGGATCTTGCTGTGATTTATGTCATAGAGTGTTCTGCCTATGTTTTCCTCTAAGAGTTTGATAGTTTCTGGCCTTACATTTAGGTCTTTAATCCATTTTGAGCTTATTTTTGTGTATGGTGTTAGGGAGTGATCTAATCTCATACTTTTACATGTATCTGTCCAGTTTTCCCAGCACCACTTTTTGAAGAGGCTGTCCTTGCAATCCTTTTAATTTATTGGAACTTTTTATAGTCAAGCTATAAACGTAAGTGGTCTACATTGGTGAATGTTTCACAAGCACTTGAACTAAATGTATATTTGGCCATGATTTGGTCTAGTGCTCTAATAAATATCAATTAGGTCAAATTGGTTTACAATATTTTAAAAAATGTTCTATATCCTTATTGATTTTCTCTCTGCTAGTTCTACTAATTACTTAGAAAGGATTGAAATCTTCAAAAAGTTTAAGATAATGTCTTTTTCACAAGATGTGGAAAAATTGTATAATTGATTTCCGCTCAAACTCCATTGGTAGAATTTACGTTATATGTTTAGACAGAAGTTAGGAAATGTAGTCCCTAGATGGGACTCATATACTTAGATAAAAAAGAGGATGCTGTCGCTTAAAGGAAGAAGAGAATGATGAGAAACTTGGGGGAAAATTACTCCCTGCCGCAGTAACTAATTGTAGCCTACCTGGGACAGACTACACATTCTGTAGGAATTCAGAGGAAGGAGTCTTCAGTGTGAGAGGAAGTTGTTGGGTAGTGAGACTTCAGTGCTGGAGTAGGGCTAAAACAGACAGGGGATATAAGGAAGTTATTAGAAGGAAAGTGACAGGAGTAGAAATGAGCATAATGTGTGTAGCATACAATAGAGGAGAGGTTAGGGGGCTCTAGGAGTGAATTAATCTTGCAAGTTACTGGGAAATAAGGTTGGGAAGGCATATTGGAGGGTAGAATTAGGGACGGCCTTAAATAGCCAGATAATGGACTTTAAATTTGCTTCAGCAAGCAGGAATTTAGGTTTTTGAGCAGGGAGACCATC
Organism: Monodon monoceros; assembly: GCF_005190385.1. Classification (NCBI taxonomy): domain Eukaryota; kingdom Metazoa; phylum Chordata; class Mammalia; order Artiodactyla; family Monodontidae; genus Monodon; species Monodon monoceros. The sequence goes on from NW_021703768.1 coordinate 45,016,264, forward strand.
TGATGGCAGAGGTGGTTAGGCTTATTTATCAGGGTGCTGTGTATCCTAAGGTAAGAGAGACCAGCAGGTGTCATATTCCAGGGGTGAGGTGATGAGGCTTCAGTGCAAATGGAGAGAATGCAACAATATTGCTTTTATTCTTTGCTGGATATATTGATATGTGCACCAACTCCTACTCCCACTATGGCTACTAGAGACAAGTCACATGGATTGGTGAGGTCTAAGGGACCATGCATTGATGGGAAGTTTAAGAGCTCATCATCTCAGTCTTACTAACTGCCAGAAGATACCAAGTCTCCTTTCCAGGGGAAATAAAGCTCTTTTGGAATCACAGTTGAACAAACACATCAGGAAGTTCTTTTTGTGACTCAAAGTCCAGTTCATTCCCAACCATCAGGCTTTTTTGACCCATACAAATGCTGGAAGTCACCTTAGAACAATGAATAAACTAATGGGAACAAAAGCCAAGCTGTTTGTCCTGTCTTTGGGTAGTGATCAGCATCTGTTTCCCGGGGAGCACATTTTCCTGGGGAGTCATATTTCCTTCCATATGTGGCTGCTGCTCTGCAGGCTTCCCAACATCCTCCCGGCTCTCTTTCTATTTGGTAGCCAAATATCTCCAACTCTGTGCTTATTATTCTATATTGGGGTTGCCGTGGAAAATAAGGGAAACATGAGGCAGCTAATGACCACATCGTGGATGAACCACAACTATTTGAGTTCACATCTAGTTCTTTAGTATCTCTGAGGGTGGATATGGTCTCAATTAGGTTAGGAATGAGGTAGGAGGGATGGAAGAAAGACACAGCCTTTCCTTGATCTATGGCTTCTGGGTGGGATTCAAATCCACATCTCTCTACAGACCTGCACACTGAAGTCAAAACTCCCTACATGAGTCATCTGTGGGCTGCTTATTTTGTTTCCCGGAGCTTAATTCCAAGGCTGCATTCCCTCCCTCACACTGCTTTCCACCTTCCCTTAGCATATCAACAGATAGAAAACTGCTCAGGCACATAGTGGATATGGAAGGAAAGAAGAAAAAAAGAAAGGAAAGAAGAAAGGATAGAAAGAAGGAAGGAAAGGATATTCTATCATCAAGGAAGCATTAAACGAGATACACCGTGGGCAAAAGAAGACAAGAGTAGATACACGCACATTCTGTTCCACTTGTATTTCCTTCCCTCGCCCCAAAGATTCTCCTAGCCCTAAGTAGAAAACAGACAATTGGGCTCTGCTTTTCCCATCTCAACTCCTAACCTGGCAAAAATAACAACATTAATTTGCTGGTGCAGCTTCTGTGGTGAGGTGAAGATGCCCAGCATTCCACTTTTGACCTTAGTCTTGATGCAGAGCCACCTCTTTCATGTGAATGCTATTTGGTCATCATGAGGTTTGTTAGGGTATGGATCTTCCCCTAAATGACCGCTAGTCTGACCAAAATCAGCTTTTATGAACAAACATCAAGGGTAATGAGTTAATGAGAGCAGCATACTTGGTTAAGCAAATTTTATTTTGTCTTCAGGAATCTATTTTATGGATGCAAAGAAGTTCACTTAAATACCCTGCGGTTCCGATTAGCCTGCTTTTGGTTAACCCAAACGTGCAGTTAGGCAAATGTGATCCAGCTTGCCCTTTAGCCCTGAGGCTAGCTTTCCCAAACTCTGGTGTAAGCAGTAAATGGCTTCACTCGGAGGACTTTTGTAATGTGGAGTGAATTTGTTTAAAGAGGGGTTACTGCTGATGAACTTCCTGGTAACGTGTCGCTGAAGGAGGATCCAAGTGTTGGACAAGAATTAAACGTTAATATTTTCTCAGATCTGTAGTTTATGCATGTGAACAAAGCCATGTGATTTTATTAAGCTGATGGTACAAAACATGCCTAAAAGTGATTAAGAGAAAGTACTATATACTTGGTTTTTTTCCTGGTGATGTAAACTAAAGTGCCTGGAAAATCATAAAACGGGCTTTGTAATAGTTATGCTTAGGGTGCAAATTTGTCGTCTTTGGGGATGTTACCACCATCTCAAATTCTACATTATTGTCTTCTGGGGAATGTTAGTCCTTATCATATTCAGCTGTGATAGAGGGAGGCGTCAGTCCCCACCTTCTTCCTATCAACCCCCTTAGACGTTCAGGATTTGTAGGTGGCCACAGAGGGACAACTGTATTAGCGTGAAAGTGGAGTGAGCTGAGAGAAGTTGTGGCTTGCTGTGGTGAAATTCGGAAGAGCGAGATCTCAGGAGAAGGGCTGGAGATTACTGATGAGGACCAAGCACTTAAGTATGTATGTGGGCTCTGTCCCCTTCCCCCCGCATTTTTTTTAACCTGGAACTGCAGTTAACTGCCCAGAAATAGGTTAACGTCTGTGTCACTCGGGGAGCATGGTGGTGTAAGCCCTGGGACTAGATCAGCCTGTGTTCAGTTTTTGGTTTTGAACTTACTGGTGGCTTTGGGCAAGTGCTGTAGCCCCTGAGTTTTAGTTTCTTCATCTGTAAAATGGGTGGAATAATAAAACTGTGCTGGCAGGCTAGTGTAAGGGTGAGCGGTACTGTATACAAAGGGCCCAGTGCACAGTAGCTACTTAATAAATGGTAGCTATTATCTGATGGGCAAGTTGGTATTGCCTCCCTTTTACAGACTGTTAACTAAGAAAGAAAAGTTAGGTGGTCTGCGGTGAGTCTGTAGTATTTTTGAGAATGCCTTAAACATCCTGGGTAGCAGTGGGCTGTGATAACCGGAATAAAAGAGAACGTGTTGTATGAAAGAGAATAAAAGCTTTAACACGAAGTACTATTTCAGACTACTTACTGCCTTTCAGCTGTGACAGAAGTACTGCACACAGCAGAGTGTGTGGGATCTGAGACGCGGCTGTGCTCGCTATTTGTGAGGCAAAAATGTCTAGATGCACATGAATTACAGTCTTTTGAAATATTTTATGTATATTTGAGTCTTGTGGAGCATCTTTAATACTGCTGATTTAGAATTTAAGAGAGAAACCATTATTCCTTGTTTGTCCCCTAAGTGCCTTGCTCAAGTGTTTTTTTTTTTTTTTTTCTCCCTTTCCCACTCCCTTTATAATTCTTCTGGGTCCCTGGTATACAAAACAGGGATTTTCCTTTGTTATTATCTTGAGCATACTTGCAGGACACACACAAATCTTAATGAAGTCACCTTATCCAGGCCAGTCCAGCTCCTCTCAGAAAGCTCTTGGATTTCATTTGCCATTTAAAGAGAAAAGGTTTAAAGCTGTGTGAGGTGGTATGACTTCAATGTTTGAGAAGTCTGCCTTGGCTGACTATCTAATGCCATGCACCAGGGGGAATAAAAAACTCATTGTAACCGGAACAGCACTGACTCAGAGACGTGTTGAACAAAACATGATTCCTTAGGTAGCAAATGCGTCGAGGATGGCAGACCCCAAAGTGAGGGGAGGCAGTTTGCCAACGAGGGTCTTGGCAGGTCTGGTGGCCCTTAGGTGGGAATAATTCTGGACAAAGGGAGCTGGTGCAGCAAGACTGCTGGGAGGGCCACTAGTGTGGTGCGGAGGACAACTTAAGGGTTAGAGTTTGAAGAAGTTTTAAAGTAGAATTTAGCGTGGGATGATAGCTAAGGATATTTTCTCCATCCATCCATCCAACCAGCCAGCCATCCATCTGAATCCTCTTTTTGGAGAAAGGTAAGACACTTTGCCACATTAATAATACATTGTCTTAAGTAAAAGGGAGGGCGTACTTGAAAGGTTGTGACTCTCCTAAAGACACGCTTGTTCTGTCACTGACTTCTGGAGTGCACGGGCTGGACTTCAGAAAATGCTGTTTTAGGAAGAGAGGGAACTTCTTGGAGAAATCAGGCTTGGGGTGAGCTCTAAGAAATCCCATCTAAGTTTCTTGAGGTCTGTGTGGATGATGAGAACTAATCTTACTTGTGACCGGAAAGGACTCTCTCTTCATTCCATTGCTGTCGGGCTCCACAGAGCTGTTCACAGATGGATCTCTCTGAAATGAGGACATAAAAAACATGCCTTGGAAAATCACACATCTCAGGAACACCTAGATGCTTAAACGGACATTTTGTCCTTGATGAAGCTGAGACAAAGAAAGACTCACCCCAAGCCCATCACATGAAGCCCTCAGTTCCCAGTCACAGGCTCTGCTTCTGAATCTACAGTGATCCTTCTATGTCCAGCCTTGGCCCAGCTTCAGTCACGAACAGCTATGGTGCTAAAAACCCAGGTCTGATCATGTCACTGCTCAGGAACTGTTACTATCTTCCCAGTTTTTCAAAATAAAGTCCTAATGTCTTTATTTGGTATTTGAGATCTTCCCCTTCACGAACCCTATGCTCTTAAGCAAATAGAACTACTTGTATGGCCCCCTCTGTACCACAATATCCTAACTCTGTTTTCAGTCATTCTAGTTTTGCTCTGGAATGCTCACCTCCACATCTTGCTAGAGTCAAATTCCACCTGTCTTTTAAGGCCTATTTTACAGGTTGCCTCCTCTGGGAAGCTTTTTTTTTGACCTCTCTGCTAGAAATGACCTCTTCCCCCTCTTAATTCACATAGAATTTTGTTTCTACCTCTGTTATTTACAATAGTGATTCTCATACTTTTCTAATAATGAGATTCACCTGCAGGTACTTGTTAAAAATAAGAAACCTGGGCCCCATCTCAGACTTATTGAATAAAGCCTCCAGGGGATGAGCCTGGGAAGGAGTATATTTAACAAATGCCCCAGGAGATTCTTCTCATCAGAGAAGGGAAATATCTTAGAATACTTGCCACTCAAACTGGTTTTTGGCTAGCAGTGTCAGCATCGTCTGTGTGCTTGTTAGAAATGCAGAATCTTGGGGTCCAACCCAAATCTCTGAATCAGGATCTGCGTTTTATTCAGATCTCCAGGTGATTCCTATGCAGGTTAAAGTTTGAGAGGCACTGTCTTACCATACCTTTTACTTGCCACTTCTATAATTAATCGTGCAGCCAAAACCCTCTTATCATCTCATTAATTACTCAAAGCAACTATTATTCCTATTTTTTCGGATGGGTTTTTAGAAACTTCTATTAAATTGAATCATGTAGAATGGTAAGTATTAGTATTTTTCCCTTGTCTACAAAAAGGGCAATTTCACATGTCTCAATTTTTTTTTTTTTTTTTTTTTTCGGTACGGGGGCCTCTCACTGTTGTGGCCTCTCCCGTTGCGGAGCACAGGCTCCGGGTGCGCAGGCTCAGCGGCCATGGCTCACGGGCCCAGCCTCTCCGCGGCATGTGGGATCTTCCCGGACCGGGGCACGAACCCGTGTCCCCTGCATCGGCAGGTGGACTCTCAACCACTGCGCCACCAGGGAAGCCCCATATGTCTCAATTTAATAGTAAGTAGTGGTAGCACCGGGATTAGAACTTGGGTAGTTTGACTCTGGAGCCCTCTAGTAAACTTTATGCTATTATTATAACTATCATATATGCCAATGAAAGTTGGTTTTCAAAAAAGAAAAACCCCTGGATTAAAATACATTATTGAATTCCAAGGTTAGTACATGACAGTGTTCTGGAAATGGAAATGTGCTTATATAAACAGTATGAATATGAGATGGATATGGGGGGGAGAATGAAATAGAAAAGGAAGCAACTGAAATTACATACTTTTACCTCCACTTAGTCCATATGGAGTTGGAGACTACAGGTATTAATGCTAATTTTCTTCCAGACATATGGGACTGAACTATCCTTTGTTCTGACTTAGAATTTTCAGCTTGGTTTCAAATTTTAAGAACTGCAATTTCAGACTATGACTGGAATACAAAGTTGTTCTGTCTCTTAATTTTCAGACAGAGTAAGTTTACAGTAATAGGCTTGTATGGTTTTGTGTGTTCAGGGGCCAAAGTTTGGAAAATCTGTGGGAAATTGGAAAGGGAAGGAAAGATTTCTTGCCAAACTCTTTGATACGTTTGATCCTTTAGAGTGACTAAATACACAGTAAAGACACAACAAAGAATAGACTTTCATCAAGAGGTCAATGTGCAGTTGCCTCCCTCCCTCCCAAACAGGGTATTTAAATGTTTCCTATTTGAGAGTTATAATCAACTAATTTTTAGTGTGTGTGGTTCACAGAAAGACCGAAGCTTCTTAAAAGGAGTACTTGTTTCCCTGTGATTTTTGCTGACAACCCTTAGCATGCTACAGTTCTCAGTCTTAACGAAAGGGCTTTATGTGAAAAATCCTTGCTATATTTTAACATGATAAATGAGTCAAGGTGGGACTTCCCTGGTGGCACAGTGGTTAGGAAACCGCCTGCCAATGCAGGGGACACGGGTTCGATCCTAGGTCTGGGGAGATCCCACATGCTGCGGAGCAGCTAAGCCTGTGCACCACAACTACTGACGCCTGCTCACCTAGAGCCCGTGCTCCACAAGAGAAGCCCGCGCACCACAATGAAGAGTAGCCCCCACTCGCCGCAACTAGAGAAAGCCCGCGCGCAGCAACGAAGACCCAATGCAGCCAAACATAAATAAATTAAAAAAAAAGAGTCAAGGTGGTGATGACTTAGGCATAAGAGGAAAAACAAGGTATGCTCTCAAGACACTTAGATTACTGGCCTAGGACCTGGCAGGAGTAACTGGAGATAACAACTTCACGAATTGTAGTTGGAAAGGAGTCTGCGAGAATCCCACTGTGGAAGTGGATCAGGTTGCTTTGTTAATGCAGTGGGGTTATGGGGTGCGTGTGCCTGAGCTGTGCAGCTGTCCCTTGGTACAGAGTGGCTATAGCTTAAAATGTACCTGTGGCGAAATAATATTCTGGACCCCCATGCATTTTCCAGCATGTTCTTCTTCAGTAAAACTTCTCATAAAATATCTTGCAGTTCCAGAAAACTGGCGTGAATGTTTCATCAGAACTCATTTATCCCAGTTTCACACCTTCCCCTCAATATTTACTTTGTATGCACTGCTCATACATTTTCAGAAGAAGGTGAATCTCAAAGGTTAAGAAAATGACAATTTCTTTAGTGAATGAAGCTAACAGTTACTGGTTGCTTTTTCTTTTTATGTGATTGATCTCTTTGCTTCTAAACATGAGAAGTGTGGCCTTAAATTCAGATTGCTTTAGGAATGTGTTCTTTAGGAGCTGTGACTGAAGCACTCTCAACTTTGATCAGGTTAAAAATGCTATTGTAGTTTTGTTTTATGTTTCTATAACTGAGAGAAGGGACGTGTTCTATGTGTTCTGTGAGTAGGCCTTTGTATATCAATACCTATCACCTGTAATCATATAAACACAGACGTTTCTCTGGGCCTCAAACTGTGTGTCTGGTCCCATGTTTATTTAGGATTTAAAGAATATTGTTCTTGAACACTTTCTTTTTTAAAAAAATAGTCTAAAATAAATTCTCCCTCAGAAAGTTTAGAAGGAATGAATAAAACTAAAGAATGAATAAAAAGCAGGAACATACATTATTTAAGAACTTAATAAATTAATTTCCTGTTCAACTATAGGCTTAGGGGGAAGGAACATACAGGAGAGTGGTTCTAGTTCTGCCTTAATAACGTGATATTGGATGTTTTCCTCTGTCTACGGTCTGCTGTCACTTCCTACTCCTGGTATAGAGTCATGAAAATATCTTACTTCACAGGACTTGATTAGTAAGAATACACAACCAGATATCATTAGTTTACCATGACCCTTAATTCATAAGTAATCATAAAAGAAATGCAGAGGAGAATCCTCAATATGTCTTAGTATCCTTTGGATTAATCAGAAAAGTTTCTCAAAGTCACCCTTGCTACTCCCATTGGAAAGAACATTAAAATGAGAGAAAAGAGTCCATTGGGTCAAATGCGTTTTACGTGTGGCATGTGCACAAGAGTAAACTGTGAATACTCTAAAAGCGAAAGGTTGGGACTTCCCTGGTGGTGCAGTGGTTAAGAATCCGCCTGCCAATGCAGGGAACATGGGTTCGAGCCCTGGTCCAGGAAGATCCCACATGCCGCAGAGCAACAAAGCCTGTGCACCACAACTACTGAGCCTGTGCTCTAGAGTCTGTGAGCCGCAGCTACTGAGCCTGCATGCCACAACTACTGAAGCCCATGCGCCTAGAGCCCGTGCTCCACAACAAGAGAAGCCACTGCAATGAGAAGCCCATGCACTGCAATGAAGAGTAGCTCCCCCTGGCAGCAACTAGAGAAAGCCCAGGGGCATCAGTGAAGACCCCATGCAGCCAAAAATTAATTAATTAATTAAAAAAAAAAGTGAAAGGTTGAGGCACATGGACTGTAAACCCAGTCTACCAGAATTAAAGCCGTGAAGACCAGAAGGCTTTCCTTGGAGAACAGGTGTTACAGGTTGAATCGTGTCCCCTCCCCCACCATTTAATATGTTGAAGTCCTAATAACCCCCTGGTTCTTCAGAATATGACCTTATTTGGAGATAGGGTCTTTACAGAGGTAATATGTTAAAGTGAGGTTGTTAGGGTGAGCCCTGATCCAGTATGTCTGTTCTCCTTTTAAGAAGGGGAAATTTGAAGACACACACACACACACACACACACACACACACACACACACACACACA